>NC_057801.1:343775639-343776295 GCF_018294505.1 Triticum aestivum
TTTAATGAGTACTTTTAATTGGGATTGAGGATGCTGTCAACCATTCTCAATGTTTAACAACCACCATGATAGTTAAATAAATTTTATTCCTTTGAAGTAGGGAAAAATTGGCTTTTCGCAAAAACTGTAATCATAGAGCTTTCCACCAGCCATATATGCATGTAGTATAGCCTATTCTTTCATTACTCTCTATGTGTTACATTGCCAGCATATTCCATGTGCTGACCCGTTTTCGGGCTGCAACTTTTCATGTTGCAGACTTTTCAGACGACGAGTAAGTGGTACGTTAGGGTTACGATTTCCTATACTCAACTTTGCCGTTGGTGTTGATGGGAATCCACAACCTTGTTGCTTCCGCTATATTTTGGATTGAGGTAATAGTTTTTACGTTACTTTATACATGTGATTTACCTCTGTTATAAATCCTTCGAGTACTGTGTGTGTCAGCATACCGATCCAGGGATGACACGAAAGCACAGAGACTTGATCCATTCGGGTCGGGTCGCTACAACCAACAACAACAGCAACAGCAACAGCAACAGCAACAGCAACAGCAACAACAACAACAGCAGCAACAGCAGCAACAGCAACAACAGCAACAGCAACAACAGCAACAACAACAGCAACAGCAACAGCAACAACAACAGCAACAGCAA
>NC_057801.1:343778409-343808618 GCF_018294505.1 Triticum aestivum
ACAACAACAACAACAACAACAACAACAACAACAACAACAACAACAACAACAACAACAACAACAACAACAACAGTTAACTGCAGTTAATCGGACAATAATTTGTAAAAATGCAAAAAACTCCCTCCAGGCCATAATATAAGATGTTAATTCATCCAATATGTGAGTATATTGGATGTTATAAGATATTATATAATGGGACGGAGGGAGTGTTGTACTACATCATTATGCAATACTATAATTTTTGTTTAGCTTCTAATATTTAGTTGGTGCTTTTAGGTACATATTTCATTGGTAAAGATCCGCGCTTCGACCCTTTCTGTGTATGGGGCAGTGAGATATTCATGGACCAGCATCAAGTGAGGAAGATGATAAAGATTGTTAGTAAAATGGGTCAAAGATGGCAATTAAACTATTGGTTGACCCTTTATCCAAGACAACAGACAACTACAGGATGGTAAGTAAGAACTCTACAACCTTCTTTTTATTGCCCATAATGAGTTGTGTTAGATGACAATGTCTGAATCTTTTTCCTTTGATGTGGTTCCCAAAGCAGTTTACTCAAGATTACCTCTCAAACTATATGATTGGACTGCATGCAAAGGTTAAAGTATTTCTACCAGAACATGATGACTATCTAGTTGTGTTCATGAAGAGAGTGAAGGATGGGCGGTCGGCCATCTCAAGGGGTTGCACTAGAGTCGTGCATGCCTTCTACATGGAGGAGGGCACAATATGGGCATTCCCCTTCACCTTGTTCAGCAACCAGAATGTCTTTCAACTATTGCTTTACCGTCTTTAATAGTACAAGTATACAACTGTGGTTCATCATTCTTTATTTGGTGCTTATGCAATTCTGGAACATAAGTACCTGTGAATTGAATAATGCATTGGTTGTTTGAACCAGATGGATATGAATAAAGCTATATCATAGTTTCAAATTCAAATCTGGTACAATTTTAAATAGGAGCAATTAAATTAGGGTGAAATTACACTCCGCGGATCATTGCGATGCACACGGTCGGTAAAACACAAAAGTGTGTGATATACACCATAATCCGACACGGTTCACAAAGAGGAAATGTGTATGAGCATGCACACAGTTGTCGTTTGCAAAGCATGTGTGATGTTAGACAATATCACAAACGGTGTGAGCAAACTAAATGTTTGTGATAGTCGCCGTATCATACATGATTTACAATCATGAACTGTTTCTGATGTGGTACATATCGTAAACGTTGCACCACAGAATAGCATGTGTGATAGTTATCCTGTACGACACTGTTATGACGGTCCGACGTTTCATAATCCTATCCGACACTCGTAAGATGATTAGCTAATATTCTTAATTAGTTATCGCATACGGTTTGGAAAAGTGAATGTGTGTGAGTGTGTGCTTGTCATACACGTTCCATAATTGTGAATTGTTTGTGATGGGAAGCGCATCGTAAACGCAGCACCACAAAATACCGACTGCGATGGTAATGCCAGCACACACGAGTAGCAAGGATGGAGCGTGCATCAGCCGATGAAGCTCTTGCTCCCCGACCTGCTTCGGCTTGTTCTCCTCACCGAAGATGTAATGCAGGAAGGGGTCGACGTTGAAGCATTGGTCATTGCCTGGCATGCTTGGAAGACCTAATGGTAGATGTGTGTGGACTAGATTTGTGCATAGTGTTGCTATGGTGCATTTACTCCTGGGTCATATGGAGCAAGTAACTACCTGGTGGTGGGAAACCGATTAGGAAGAGGTGGGAAGCATTGGCGTGGATTGCGGGACACGTGTATAACGTCATTAATTTCTGCATTGGCCGTCTGTGTTGGTATAGGTACTACCATCGTCATGGTTTATTGGCCCCCTTCATGTTTTCTAGTACCAAAATTTGACCTTCGATTGAACTAAGAATATATTAATGCATGTCATCGAAAATAATATTGTTGGAAGGCTATTCTCGGCTATGTTCATCTGCTATATGCAATAATTATGCACGTGCTTGCTCGACGTCTAGGAGGCCGCGGCGCGCTCTCCTCGCGTCCCTCCACGTGCTCTTCTCATTGTTTAGGCGCCCGAGGAGCCCTCGGTTCGCGTCCCTATGCATGCTCTGCTCACCACTGAGGCGCCAAGGCGCGCTCGGGTCGCGTCCCTACGTGCGTGCTCTGCTAGCGGTTGGGGCCGGTGCATGATCACGTTGTGGAAGCCATAGTTGTTTGATCTCAGATTATGTTAATTAGTTATACCTGGAGCCAGAATCATCCGGCTCTGGAGGTATAATTAATTAACCTAAACTATGATCTCCAACGCTCGTTCCCGTCGCATAGCTCCATCCTATCATCGGCCGTTGGGGGTATGCCGGTATGTGTGGGTATGCTAGCAAGTGGATCAGTAACGAGTCGACACCATCGACAATTGTTGTGGTTATTTATAGCTAGCAGGTGGCTAGGGGATTGGGAATATTACAATTCACCCATGTGGAGCGCGAGAAGACTAAGTGGAGCACACAACTCCACAATTGTATGCGGTGTCACGTGTTATCACACACGTGTTAACATAAGGAAACATATGTGTGGAAATGAGCAGGAAGGGAGCCAACAATGGCCATTTCGAAGGGGAACATCTAGTACAAGTTATCATGACTAAAGTTGGTCTTCGACTGCCAAAGGTACTAGCGATGACGCCATCTTGGGCTCCAGGTGACCTCCATCCTTCCGCTCTGCTGGTCTTGGTCTCGTTGCACCGAAATGGTAACCTTTGCCTGATGCCATGGTACTCCGCGCCTGTGCTTGCTCCCTTTGCACCAAAGAGGAAACAAGGACACTGCACAGGCCGACGCCCGCCTTGTCTCGATCGTCATGGCTTGCTTCACGAGCACCTCGCGAGGTACCCTTGCCTTGATCTCTCCGCCTCCTCGCGAGCCTGCCTGGTGAGGCCGCTCCTGAGGAAGCCTTGCATCGTCTGCCCCGCGAGGCTTGGCCCCTCGCGAGGGTCTTGAGTCTGCGTTGATGAAGATGGGCCGTACTGGGCCTGCACTTGAGCCACGCCACAGGCCGCAGGCAGGCAAGTCTGGGGACCCCCGTTCCCAGAACACCGACAGTAGCCCCCGGGCCCAAGGCGCGCTCAGACTTGGCTTAGAGGAGAAGCGAAGGGGCAAGTGCGGAGCACCGCGGGCCCCAATAGCCTGCAGCCTTGGGCGTCGCGTGGCGGTTGATTGGACGTGGGCGTCTCCCTTCCCCACGCTGCCTCGGCAACTGCCTGACTGACAAAAAGGCTGGGCTGGGTTAGGCTTACTTTCATTACTCTCATTCGCCTTGCTTCGGATCCCCTTTCTTGCTCCTCACCCTTCTACTTCCGAAATCTCCAGATCTGCCTCCACCTTTCTCCTCCGGCGAGCAATGGCGCCCCGCAAGACCGCAGCCAGGGCTCCACCGGCCTGGTACTCGCTGGCTCTAGATCTTCCAAACATGACGGAGAAGAATCTCGCCCTCACGCGCCAGATGGCGGCGGCGCAAGGCAACGAGATGGGGGAGACTGCGCTCCGGCCCGGCTTCGCCCAGCCGGAGGACAAGGGGAGCACCTTCAACCCCCTCTTCATGAGTGTCGTCATCGCTGGCCTAGTGCCTCCTTTCTCTGAGTTATTCTTTGCTGTCCTCTACCAATATCAGCTGAACGCTCTGCTTCTCCACCCCAATTCCTTTCTCCACCTGTCGATCTTTGCCTACTACTATGAGGCACACATCGGGGTGATGCCCTCCGTGGCCTTGCTGCGCCACTTCTTCTCCCTCCGGGTCACTGGCGCCAACATCTCGGCGTGCACAGGCTTTGTCGCGTACTCCAAAGCCAACGCAATCTCGAAGGCCGGGAAGAGGGCCGAAGGCTTCCGGAGCAAGTGGGTCATGGTGGACGCCAGATGCACCAACTCCCTGTTGGAGCTGCCCACGGAGCAGCCCCAGGCCGTCGAGGTGTGGTCTCGCACGAAGCTTGATGACCGGTGGGCGAAGCTGGTGCTGGAGAAGATGAATGCCGAACTGAGGCCGGGCAACTTGAGGGCGGCAAAGCTGACCGGGGCCACGCTCCTAAGGGAGTTCCTGTCGCACCGGGTGGCCCCTCTTCAGGTGCACGCGCGCCCGCTGTGGAGGCTCGAGGATGCGGACACCGTCCTCCGCCTGAGCTCGGATGCCCTGGCTGACGAGGATCTGATCGCAGCCCTCCGCTTCCTGGTCGGAGAGGACGTGGCAAGCCCGGAGGGCGCTCCGGTCCCCTTGTTCCTTCGGGACGACTGTGAGCGGGTGGTGGATACCATGCCCACCTTCGACGGGGTCGGCTTGGTGCCGGCGGAGGCCCCTGAGGGCCAGGCAGCGACGGCGATGGTGGACTTGTCCTCTGATGATTCCGGCGGGGGAGAGGAGGAAGAGGACGAGGAGGAACGTGAATCGGAGGCGACCATCGAGGGGATGGGGGACGACGATGAGGCCGGCGCCAGGCGAGGGGGAGAGGACCCGCCCTTGATCCCGAAGAAGGACAGGTCTAGGGTGATCTCCCGAGGGTCTACTCCAGCCCTGGTGTCACCCGAAGCCAGCTCTAGCCCTTCTGGTGTGCCTTCCTCTGCCGCTGGACCTCCCGAGGCTGAGCCCCGCAAGAGGCTCTCGGGCTTCAAGCTTGGCCGGAGGCCGTGGGACCGCGAGGCAGCCGACCAGTAATTACTCGAACTCTGCTTTGCCCCTGTTTTTGCCGTCGAGGCCTGACATCCCTTATTTTGGGTAGGCCGCCACCTGCGGCGAAGAGGCTGAAGGGGGACACGGCGACCCCACTTGGGGCAGGCTCTCCTGCCATGTTCGCGCCTTCAGGCGCGGGAAAGGGAGGCAGTGGGGCTCGCACCTCCCCAGCCCGGTTGTCCTCGCGAGGCCAGGAGGGATGCTCTGGCGGGGAGCCAGCCCCCGTGGCCCCACTGACTCGAGAGGCACCTGCGCTTGATACTGTCGCCGAGGCTGTCAAGGCTCAGGAGGTCCCTGCCTCCCAAGCTGTGATCACGCTGCCGTCTACTCCTCCTACTCCGTCGGTTTTCGTCTCCTCTGCCTCCTCCGCCGCCTTGGATCGCGCTGCTGACGAGCTAAGCCGGCTATGAGAGGATCTTCGGGGCGCCGACCCCCGCCTGGTGGCCGGGCGCCTGGAGCTGGTCTCCAGCTAGGTTCGCTCCGACGCCTCCGTCCGAGCAGCGCTGAGCCAGGTTGTGACAGCTTCCGAGGAGGAGAAGCAAGTCTCCTCCCAGGCCATAGCCGCTCGTGACGCGGCATTGAAGGATGCTTCAACTCTCAAGGGCCACTGCAAGGTGCTGGAGGGTTAGCTGCAAGGGCTGCGTGATGAGCTCGCCAAGGAGGTTCACGGCCGTCAGGCGAAGGAGGAGGAGATGAAGGCTCGGGAGGCTGTCGTCAGGGACCGCGACGCCGAACTCTCAGCTGACCACGGCAGGCTGAAGACGCTGGAGCAAATGTTGAAAGTGGAGAGGGTTGAGCTGGACGCCAAGGCGAAGGTCTTTGCCGAGGACCATGCGGCCTTCACGGGTTATGAGGTGAGGGCTCGCAAGGCGCTGAAGACGCTTTATGAAGAGGGCCTGGAGAAACCGCTGGCCGGAGCCACGGAAGGCCCCGCCAAGCTGCTTCCCTTCCTGGTCAAGGCGCTTGAGGAGGTCGTGACCAGCATCGGCCCCATGGCCGAAGTTGAGTCTCTCATCCTTTCCTCCGCAGCGCTAACGCGGATCCTCGGCCACGTCTACCTTCGCAACCCCAACGCCAGCCTTGACAACCTGCTGGAGCCTATGGATGCCAAGCGCTCAGCCGTTGCTGCCGAGGCCGTGAAGGGCCGAGCGGAGGCCTTGCTAGCGAAGTTCCACGCCTTCAGCACCGCGCCCAAGTGAGGCGTTGCTAGCTCCGTGGCCTCAAGGGGTGGAGCTGACAAGCGCAACTCCACCACTAGCGACGGAGCGGCCTAGGGGTGATCTTCTCACGGCTTCTTTCCTGCTTCGGTTCCTGCAACATGCATCGTGCCTCGTGGAGGCGTTTAAACTTGTGTTTGGTATTGTGAGAACAATTTATGGTCTGTAATATTTGCTTCTGAACTTGCTAGATTTTGCGGTTTCCTTCCTATTTGCTTGTGTTCTACGTCGACAGGGCCCGGCCCCGCACATACCTCATCCGCCTTTGGCCCCGACCGGATCACCAGGACGGGACTAAGGAGTGAGGGGCTACATGGCAAGTTAGGCTCCTGAGACGCGATGCTCAGGAGTCCCCCTTGACGCGCAAACAACAAATAGGGAGGGGGTGTAGGAGAGGATTTGTCGTTCTACGTCGGCAGGGCCCGGCCCCGCGCATACCTCGACTGCCGTTAGCCTTTCGGAACTAAGGAGTGAGGGGCTACGTGACCAGTTAGGCTACTGAGTCGCGATTCTCACGAGTCCCCCTTGACGCTCAAACGGTCTTCATACCTTGGCTCCGCTCGGGGAGGGGCGCGCGACGACCAGGTCCGAGGGACCTGGCTAGGTGCCGTGCGCTCAAGCGTGACCCGGGCGCAGCCCCCGTGCCCAGCCCCCTCGCGTGGCGCTCCCGAGGGGAGGCATTGCAATGAGGCCAGACATTGAGCTCTTGGCTCCCTGAGGTTGATACAGCCATGGGCTGCCCTCAGTTTTTTATCACCAGCGCGGAGCATAGCGCTTCCGTATGTGTACGGGCATAGCCGCTCCTCGGCAGTGTCATCAGCTAGCGCGGAGCATGGTGCTTCCACCGGTACCTAGGAGGGGGGGCCCTCCGGGAGGAGCCCCCGGGGCGTGTACAGCCCCGCCCTGACATGTGGCCGGCACGGTAGGGGTAGACGAGGTGTATCTGGGCACTCGTGAGCCAGCGCGGGACTCACAAGGCCCTACCTCAAGGCGGGTTGCGCCTGATCTTGAGCCTTGGGCGGCTTAGTGTTCCTGCATGTGGGTTAGATGCAAATGCTCTACGTCCTCAGGTCCCGGCCCTCGAGCAGGCTCAGCCGCCGCTGGTATGCCAGGTCGCGATGCCGTCGACAAGGTCAGAGGGTGAGGGCTAGAGAGCCAGTAAGAGCTCCTGAGTCGCGATGCTCAGGCGTCCCCCTTTTAACGTGCAAGCGATTTGCATGAGGGAGAAAAAAGGGGCCGCGATGGGCAAGAGGTGATAATCATAGGCAAGTTGAGCATGAAAAGGAAATCCAACTTAGATAGATGCAAGGAAAAACACACGCCACTGGGTCAGGCCCGAGCGGCTTGGGGATGATGCAGCCCGACGGGCGCCGCCAACAAGGTAAACTAAAGACACAAGCAAAATGGATACACGCCGCAGCGACAGACCCACACGACCTGGGAATGATGCAGCCCAAGGGCGCTCCCAGCTGAAATGAAACTCGAAAGATGTCACCTGATATCGTTGCAGAGCAATTATTGGAGACGACGCGTGGTGAAGAAGCCAGTCCTCACGAGCCTTCGGGACTATGAGCCTCGGGAGGCTCGGGAGATCCGGGCGGCCCGACAAGGTTCATCTCCATCTCCTCCAGGAACATGCGGTGCCAGGCCGAAAGGCATGCGAACGTAGCTATGAGGCGGACCCTCACAACATCCCACGTGCGAAGGCCAGAACCGCTCCTGAGACGCGACTCAATTGAGCCCTAGGTAGTCGATCCAGACGCGCAGCATGCCATCCTCGCCTGGATGGGGAGCTACGCCGGGTAGGCGGCAGGTGCCGCGCATGACTCTCGACTCCTGTAGCTCCTGAGTGACCTTGGTGATGAACTCCTGAGGGTTGGGCCCTCCTTGCCTTATGCCACCTTGAGGGAAACGTGCCGCGAAGCACGCCTCCAAGTGGTGCCCGACTGCCTCCCTCATGATCTTGGCAAAGTCAGTGGCCCTCCAGGAGAGAGCCCTCGAGCCTTACCCGAGTAGAGTGCCGGGCGCGCCTTCCTATGCGATGGAGGGAGGCGCCCCTTGGATGGGTGCAGATCCTGGCGCGGTGTCTCCGGAGGCGCCTGCCTCCTGAGGCCTTGAGCTGGGTGATGTCTTCTTCTTCATGGTAGCTGCCTCAGGAAGGCTTCCACCCTTGCTGTCCGGGTCCTCGATTGATGCGGCTTGAAAGGCACACTCAAGAGAGCACACCGCATCCTTCTCTTCATAGGGGACTGTGATGACTCCGCCGCTTCCCAGCATCTTGAGGACATTGCAGTCGTGGTGAGTCACTGCCATGAACTTGGCCAGGGCTGGATATCCGAGGATGGCATTGTATGGCAGGCAAATGTGGGCAACGTCGAAGTCAATGAGCTTGGTACGGTAGTTCTTGCGTTGTCCAAAGGTGACAGGGAGGCGGACCTGCCCTATCGGGATAGTGGAACCATCAGTGACTCCTGAGAAAGGCTTGGTCGGCTGAAGCTGATCGTATGGCACTTGGAGATTATTGAACGTCTCGACGGACAGGACATTGAGTCCTGCTCCGCCATTGATGAGAGTCCTGGTAACTTGCACATTGCTGATGACTCGGGAACAGAGCATTGGGAGGACACTGGCTGTTGCCGCGCACTTGAGCTGATCTGCTGAGCTGAACGTGATGGCGCACGTGGACCACCTGAGAGGGCGCGTGGCCTCGAGCTTGGGGAGGACTGCATTTACCTCGCAAGCAGTCAGGGGGAAACGTTTTTTTGCGAAATACGGTGGCCCGTCCGGTGGGTCCCAGCAGTCAGGGGGAAACATTTTTTCACGAAATACGGTGGCCCGTCCGGTGGGTCCCAGCAGTCAGGGGGAAATGTTTTTTCGCGGAATACTGGTGGCCCGTCTGGTGGGTCCCAGCTGTCAGGTGGAGGAATAATTATTTTCCGTGTAATAAGGAGGCACTTCCTTGCGGCTGCCATGGACCCAGCTGTCAGCCTCTCCACGTACAGTACTCTTCCGATGGAATTCGGTCATTGACCACATTGACCACGCCGCACCAAGAGCACCACGGCGGTGGACGACGGCAAGGCCTAGGAAGGGGACGACGCGGAGCCGGGGAAGACGTGGCAGTGGAAGCCCACGTGGAGAGGAGTACGAGGGTTTACTGGTTCGGCTGCGCTGCCATCGCCGCAAAATAATAGGGGGTGTGGGTGAGTGGAGTGGAGGGAAGTCCTGTCCAGCGGTGGGAGTAGTATGGGGGCGGTGAGGCCTCCGCGGAAACACAGCCGGCCACGAAAGGCAGGAGCAGGCGGCACGACCGGCGCTGCTTTGGGCGGCTGGAGGAAGAAGACCAGAGGTTGAAGAAGCACTACGGTCATTGGATGGACATCGTACAGTCAGTCGAGCCCTCCGTCCCCGTCAACTTAGTAGGCCCAATATACTGGGTCCCAGCTAGCAGGGGGGGTATTCATTTTTTTTGTGCGTAATAAGGAGGCACTTCCTTGTGTGCAAAGATATAGTTGGTGGGTCCGAGCTGTAGGCGGCAGTAACGTTTTTTTCGCGAAATACAGAGGCCCTTTCGGTGGGTCCCAGATGTCAGGTGGAGGAATCATTATTTTGCACGTAATAAGGAGGAATTTCCTTGCGTGCGGCCGTGGACCTAGCTGTCAGCCTCTCCATGTATAGTCCACTTCAGATGCATGTCTATCGTTGACCACGTTGACCACGCCACGCTGAGAGCCTAGGAAAGGAACGACACGGATCCAGGGAAGACTCGGCAGTTGTTTCCCACGCGGAGGGGAGTACGACTGTACGAGGGTTTACTAGTTTGTCTGCCGTCGCCGGAGAATAACAGCAGGTGTGGGTGAGTAGAGGGATGGCTAGGCCAGTGATGGGAGTATGGTGGGGCGGTGAGGCCTGCGCGGCAGCACAGCCGGCCGTAGGGAAGAGGGAGCAGGCAGTCCCGCCGGCGCTTGTTTGAGCGGCTGGAGCAGGAAGAGCAGAGATTGAAGAAGCACGACGACCGTTGGATGGACATCCAACAGTCACTGCTTGTGCGTCAACCTTTTTTTAGGAAAGGCTCAAATCTGTGGAAAACAGCATACAGGCCATCTGCCATTATTTCTAATAATTTACAGCCCATTTGCTAATTCTTACGGGTTTTTTGGAGCCCATATTCTTTTTGTTAGCATTACAGCCCATATTGTGGCCATGGTTAAAAAATTATACGAAATTTTGCATATGTCGGTGCGGTCTGAACTGTTTTTAATCCCGAAATTTCAAGTCACATTCAGACTGATTTTAAAAATAAATGTATATCAATATAAAATCTAATAAATTGTCCATGCATAAAAATCAATGCAATTTAAAATCTCGAAATGAAAAAAAGATATTTGAAACTAATTGTCGGTTGGATGTGTTTTAAAAATGTACAACCCATTTCTCATTACTGACAGGCCATGTTCTCGGCCAGCCGAATGAAGCTCTCCTTGTTTTGAAAGATTTGCAGCCCAACAGGCCTGATAAAGCGACTTACTTGACAAATCAAAAAAATGGGCTAGCCATTTTCAGAAAGAAAAAAAACTATTAGTTGGTCTCTGGTAAACATGAAAGAAAAGGTTGTCTAGACAGGCCAGAGTGTCCTGCACAGCCCAGTTGACACCCCGCTTCCGTCTCAAAAACAAATTAGATAAATGCCACTCCAATTATGGTGATTCATAAAAATGCACTGCAATTTCCAAACTTTGAAAAATGCCACTACAATTTTTGCAAACTTTGAAAAGCGCGACTGCAGTTTGCAAACTTTGAAAAACGCCACTCCAGTCTTCGAAAAATGCCACTAGAAATGGCATGAAATGGCATTTTTCAAAGCTTGGAAATTGCAGTGGCAAATCTCGGATACACCAGATTTGGAGTGGCATTTATCAAATTAACCCAAAACAAAAATAACTGGGCGAGCTGCTGGGTCCCTGGTTTCAGCCGCTCGTTGTGCAACTCTCTCGTTTATTAACTACGTTGACAATAGCATGGGACCCAGATGTCAGAAATCCACTAGGAGGAGCCATTTTTTTATTGGCTTGAAATAAGGAGGCACTTGCTTGCGTACTGCCATGACCTTGGCAGGTCCCTACTGTCATCCTCTCCACGTACAATCATCTCCTAATTGTGTACGCGTCAACTTGGTAGGCCCACAAGTCAGCCTCTAAATCCATGGAGGACAAATAGAACCCATTTAAAAAAATAATAGCCCATTCCATACGTTCAAACGGAAAGTTCAACATTCAGAGCAAAGTAACAGTTCTGATCCACATATAGAGTACTGAACTTCCAAGTTAACTATCTACTCCCACTAATACTCTAGTAGCGTACAAGTACTAACTTACTCTTAGCTAACTAAACGATGCCGGCTGCCATCTGTGGTACATGCTAAATGCCGGCACCGGCGTCATGCGCCTCGCCTTGGACTTGCAAGAGGTGCGATAGGGCGCGTTGCTCGCGCGCGTTGGCCCTTTCCATGCTGGCGTGTTCCACCGAAGCTTCGGCTTCCAAGCGGGAAACCCACTTAACGAGATGGTAGTAAAAATCGGCGTCGTGAACGCGTGCGTGCTCGGCAGCCTCCAGGGCTATTTGCCGGGCGCCGGCCTCCATGTAGTCAGCCCAGTTGCGGGCGCTCTGCTCGCGACTCAGAGCGTCAGTGCGCTGCTGCTCCTTGTTCCGCTGGTGGCGCAAATCGGCGATACTCTTCTCCTTCGCCAGGCGGTCGCGCTCCAACAACTCCTGGTCCTCCGCTAGGCGGTCGTGCTCCAACAACTCCTTGATCTCCGCATTGCCATCTAAATACAGAAAATGCCTCCTCCCTCCGTCTGCCTTGTGGGGAAGAACCGAACACTAGTTCCGGAGGTGACCACCTCCGGCTTCGCCTACCGCGGACGGTCAGGGGCATGGTGGACGTGGTGAGTGACGTTGGTCCGGTGGGGGCTTATGAGGATATGGCGAGTTGGGTCACGGTGCCACCGGAGAAGGCCCGGAAACAGTAGTTATAGGCGGAAGGTAGCACGGCGGTCATCAGAATCCAATGCATAATGGCTTAGCGCACTAGCTTGCCGTGGAAAACTAGAGAAATTGAAATTATGACTGTATCGTCCCATCATGTCTGGGTCACACGCCGGCATGGCGGTTAAACGAGTGCACTCGAATCATCTCCCTCCTTGTCAATAATGATTCCACGGATTTAAAAAGCCCAAAACAATTAAAGCGCATCTTTTTCGCATGAGTTAGCTGCCTTAATTAAGGCTGGCTACATGCAGGCACTCAGAATCGCCCGCAGCCAGTACGCGGAGCAGCATGCAACGAGTCGCAGCCAAGAGCATGCATGCAGCCACTTAAATCGCTGGAATTAATTAGGCTTAAACTTCTGCATGCCGTTAATTATTGCCATGCCTTGGTCTTGCTGCTTTGCTCACGGGACTAATAAACCCGGACGGAGGGAGTACCTTGGTTGGTGAGAGGTTTGAATTAAGCCCTGCAAACCGGAAAGGAGGTACTAGTACGTGCGTGATCCGCTATTTATTCGTGTAGGATCGAGTAGGTCGTTTCTTGAATTGAGCCCTGCAAACCGGAAAGGAGGTAGTACGTGCGTGATCCGCTAGTTATCCGTGTAGGATCGAGTAGGTAGGATAGTGTAGCTTGTCAGTTTCTTCAGAGGTAGGCATTTTTATTCAAAAAACTGCCACTTCGGATCTTGCGTCACAAATAAAACTGCCAGGAGCGCATTAGTAGGCTAGCTAGTGATCGATCAGTAACTTGTAAACACTAAGCAAACAGAAATAAGTAACTGTTATTGCATCTCAATGATTCACAGATCATATACAAATATGTAGCTCCAAAAGCAAAGATCTGCCACTTTGGATCTTGCATCGCAACTAAAACTAACTAGTATGATTCCCATACATAAGATCAACATGTTAATGCATCTCAATGATTCAGAGATCATATACAAATATGTAGCTCCAAAAGCAAAGATCTAGAAAAAACATATGTTCTTCCTACTAACATGGATGCTTCTCTTGGCCAACATTCAGTACAAAGTGAAAGACAAATTTGTTTGTGAAGTCTACAATTCCTCTTGCAAACATAAGTGGTTTCACCAACAGAAGGAACCATGAGAATGAACCACACATGATGGAGGAACATCCACTGCAATATGATTTGGTCTTCTCGCGATCACACCGCGAGACTATTTTCGGAATAAAAACTTTAACTTAGGCAAAATGATGCCCATTGTATAATCAGACCAAAGCAATGAAGCACCTAGTGTTGGCCAATAAGTAGTACAGTACTACTTTTCTGCAGTCCATGAAGTGACTGTCCAATCTTTCTGTGTCTATTTTCAAATGGCACTTCATGCAGTGACTATACTATTCTCTTGTGCAGTTCAACCAAAATTGCGGACGCTTTGTTTGTTTGCGAAATAGCAACGGGCAGACATCTCTGTCTGCACAAATATCAAGCAGCTAGAAAACATATACCACGCCTTGTATTTTCGGTTTAAACATGTCTCTTCCGGTTAGCATCTTTCATGTTCTGCACTAGACAATCTGATACAGTTATGTTTTGCCCTGGACATTTCATACTGAATTGATTTGCTGGTTCAGAGCAGAAATATAGATCCTATTCTTCATCAGACCAAGGATATCCATGTTCGTAGTGATGGAAGAGTGAACTCGATACAACCGAAATTGAGCATCCAATCATTGAATCCTGTCCTGCACCTCCAATGTAGGTCCACCCTGCCAATAAATTTACATGCAAACCACTAGTATTACTATCTAATGACAGTACAAAAAGTGTAGCAAGATAGTAGCAAACCATGTACCTTCATAATGAACTGCTCATAGTGCCACCAATTGGATATAAAGGTTTGGAAAAAAACATGCTCCTAATGTTGAACCAGTTGGACTTTTTGTGCAGTTCCACTAAAATCGAGCATCCCTGTTTGCATAGGTATTGAAAGTGTGATTACTATAAAAGTGGCAATAGTTGAAGCATAGACTCACAAATATAAGCATTCCAATTTCTTAATGGGAAAAGGTAGCAAGACTGTTTCTAACCACCTATTTGAAGGAATAAATAAAGCAACAGCGGCTGATGTCAGGAAGGCATACATAGTTTTTTCTGAAAAATTGAGCCATTCCTGACCTTTCGTCTTCTTTTAAGCATATTTTGTGCAGTTCAACTAAAATAAAATGCCATCACCGCCTTGACAATTCAGTGACACTGTACAAAAGGAAATGACTTAACATTACATCATGATGTCAGGTATGTAGTCGACAGGCATTAAAGACAAACATACAGACCTCCTCCGATAACATAATGAACATTAATTTTAACAAAGGTGTGACTAGCTTTACCGGGATAATTTGAGTGAACTCTACACCCTCTGTTCCTTAATATAAAACGTTTTTGTGGTTCAATTTAAATTACCCAAACATCTAGTATTCAGAAGAAAAAAAGGTAGTAGTTTTCTTGAGCACACTTTATTTGTGTCCATATGCTAATGCAACACCATTCGAATACTACAAATATACACTAATCCAGTGGCTAGTGCAACAGTAGAGTAGTTAGTTTATTACAGGGTATAGTACAATGGTTTTACTAAATAGATTTCAATAAACTCTAGCACTGGAAGATTTCTATAAGAATTAACAATACAAAATGTAAAGGTAACAAGTTTTAGCATTGGTATAATAGTTGTGCATGAGCATTAAACCAAATACAAAAGTCTGAAGGTAACTAGCATTATTAACTAATGACAGTATAAAAAAATCACAAACCATGTACCTCCAAGGTAAATATCATTTTGAACTCAGGGGGACCTTAAAAATTGCTATCCCAATCTTGATAATCGATCAAACATAAAAACTTGATCGAACGAATCAAGAGAACAGTTGGAGGAGGAGGTGCCCGCTCTTGACCTTTCCTCTTGTATTCATAACTTTTTGTGCAGTTTAACCAAAATAAAATGACATCAATGCCTTGGCATTTTGGTGACACTGTACAAAAAAATTAACTTATCTCATGAAAGTGAGGTATGTAATCTATAAGCATTAACAGTGCAAAAATCTGAAGGTATCAACAAGTTTCATCGTTGGTATACTGTTGTGAAACAGCATTAGAATGCCTTAGCTGAAAAATCTTTAATACATCCACAATCAACAGCTAACCCTGAAATAATCAAGTGACATTAAATGGCATTGCGTAAATTTATCGGTGGCATTATACTGAGAGAGGCATTAGTTAAATGTGGCATCACTTTAGCAGTAGCATTGCTTGACTTGACTGCTGGCGTTATACTAACAGCAAAAAAGTGGCAATAAGAGCATGGGAGGCCCATTCGGCAGTGGGCGCACCAGTACGATGTACCTCCACGGACTCAGAGTGGTGAGGGAGGTATGGTTGCCTAGAGCAACAAATATCCAAGCAACATATGTGGATTACGTCCCATTTTTGTTCTCTTTAGCCACCTTTTTTCCTATGTGAGGACAACAAATCGATCGACCTGGTCATTCTCTATTGTGTTGTCATGCCTTTCTACCCTTCTTCAACCAAGAGACACGAGACTCGTTCCTTAGCTAGTGTGTTTCCCCTTTTCAACCTAGATGCGGGTTTGATGCCTACTCTCTTAGACAGTACAGTCTCCCTTCCTTTCCTTATTCAACCCAGACATGGATTAGTCTACATGAAGTAGGATTTCCTTTAATAGTGCAAATTATGGTTTTCGTCTGCGTGGCCAGCAGAGCAGAAGATAGCAAATTGGGAAGATGGTGGAGTGGAAAAAGATCCACATGTAACGACATGGGAGATGGGGCAATAGAACAAGGGTATGGTTCGAAAAGAGGTACCAACCTGAGGGTCGGCGGGAAGTGGCTTCGCTCATGGTCGTCGTCCTCCGCACACACTACTGCAGCGAGCTTGGGGACGGAGGACATCCCGCACGGGCGCTAGGTCTGAGAGGACGGCCTTGTCGTCAGTGCGTGACCTCGCTCGTTGTCGACGAGTGCGTCCACGCTGCACGTCCTTTTCTTCCCCGGCGGATCTATGACCACCGGTGAGGACGGAAAGAGAGGCTGTCTTTTTTAGATCTGGAGAGAGGGTGATAGTGTGAGAAGCAAGTGGGCAGCCCTTAGCAAGAAAGCGCTGAAGCTCCAGCCTATATATCTTTTTTATACTACTAGTACTGGAGGTGGAGTAGTGGTAGAGTAGTTTATATTTTCTTTGCGTACAGTACCAGTTAGTCGTGCTTCAAAACTGAACGGCACGCCATTAAAAAAATAAAGGTCGATAACTAATGCGGCACCTCGGGCCAACCCAGCCAGATCGCATTTTGCACGAGAAATTACACACCATGTTTCATTGACATGTGGTCCTGTTCCAACATATCAATGAGACGAAGGCGAGTCCTTTTCTACTAGTATTTTCGAACGGACGTGTAGGCCGGAGCGCCTCTTTGTGAACCGTGGCAAACTGGCAACCGTCCACTGACTCTTCGCCTTTCCCTCTCAATTTGGAACTGCTGTCGCACGCTCTTCCTCTCCCTCCTCCATTTTCCTTCAGCCCTTCACCCTTTCTTCTGCCATTGTTCGGTCGTCTTCTCCATGGAGGGAACAAGCCGGAAACGACCCCGTTATTCTTGCCCCGATCTAAAAGATGACATGGTGGAGGAACTCATTAATCGGTGCGACGTCATCACCTCGGCTAGCATGGCAGGTTCGTTCAAGACCATTCTCGACTCAACTAATAACATCATTACAAGGAACCCAAGAGTCAAGGAGTGGTTTGATCTACCCTATCTTCTTCTTCGTGACCCTGATGACTGGCGCGGGGACGACGGAGGCCTCGCCTTGTGCAAGTTGATACCGCTTGATAATGATACGTATGATGTTAAGATGCCATCGCTTGAGGGTAAGGCTTGGGCAGGCACAAATGGAGATTGGGTTGTTTACATTGGGTCAAACTGCGAGTGGGAACTTGTGAATATGTACACTCGTGACCGGGTTCCACTTCCAAAAATCTCAGCAGACTGCCTAGAGGTTGAGCACACCGGTATTGTACGCACGTTCAAATACGATCATGGCGATTTTCTTCTATGGAATATAGCAATTTGTCGAGTTCCCAACCGCTTTTGGAATTGCAACAACTATGAAGTTGTTGCTATCTTCAAAAAGCTTGTTGCCGTCCTTCGTTATTCGACTGGATGGATATTGCTCAAAAATCAGTTTCTGTACACGGATGAGTACTGTGATGCAATTCAATACGAGGGCCTTGTGTTTGCTACCACCACTCGTGGCACTGTTTTTGCATGGAATCCTTATGCTTTCGGTACGTTTGACTTCCACCGTAATTATAATTGTTTCATCCACATGCATGCGGGTTAGCAAGTTTCCCTTTACTAATTAACCTTCTTCTTGTGTTTCCAAGGTCCTGTGAACATTCCACCACCTATACTTGAAAAAATTTATAACCAAGGGGGAGATGATGATGGTGATGATCACGAGCATTAGGATGAGCAGCGCCCATATACTTTGTGGTGCCTGGCAACTAATTCCGATGGATCACCTCTTCTTGTGTGTATACAACCCATTGATGATGTTACTACTAAGGAAGCAGGTGTAGTCTCCCATGGTCGCACTCTCCAGACCTATTCCAACACCCGTTGCATGGTATTCGGGATGGATACTAGTGTGGTAGCGCCAACACCTTGTCCCTGGTGCAGAATTGATAGTCTTGGAGAAATCTCGCTCTTCCTTGGACGAAACTACCCGATGATTGTGAAAGGCGATCCAACTGTTGTTGACACAATGTTACTACCATTTATGAGAAGCAACTGTGTCTATACCTCGGACATTTGGGTGGTTCCCTACCCTAGTACTGATATAGTAGGCCGCTTCAGCCTGGATGATCAGTCCTGCATTGGTCTCGAGATCAACAATGGATGGCCCATCCCAAAGAATCACTTGTGGTTCAAAGCAAGCGTTTCCAACGCCGAGGAATGGTTGAGTTGAAGTTCATTTCATTGCTTGTTATTTGTTGTGTCACGAAAACTTTAGTATTTATAATGTATCCTCGTTGTCGATGTGGGTTGATGACCTGTTGTATGTAATAAAATGATATGCTTGTGATAAACTTACTAAATTTATGCATGGCTTTCAAGTCACTTCTCTGAGTGAGTGGTGCGACGAGGCAAAAAAATATTTTCCGAATACATAATTGTACGTGCATTGCAACAGGTTATCAGATGAGGCCAATCAACAATAGTAGTACACTATTTGTACTAGCTTCACATGCTTTGCGCGTCGGGCGAGTGGTTTTACTGTAGCCATATGTTAATGTGTTCGCTGTACGTAACCAGCACCTCGAATCCTCGATACTAGTACTATATAGTAAGTAGTAGGAGTAGTAGGGTGGCATGGGCCAGAACAAGCATTCACGTCCAGGAGTACGGCACACGCCACCACCACGACATCCATATGACACCATATTATTTCTTGGAGTCCGTGCTAGAGCATCTCTTCAACCTCATCGTTTCTCTAATTTCAGCCATCGCGCGGCAGGAGAGGTGGGGGTTTGCCGATAGTCGGGTTCCTCAATTGCGGTCCCACTTGTAAGGCCAACTCCAACGCACGACCCCAAAGGGACCTCCGTTTTGCACGAACTCCAACGATAATTTGACTAGAAAAGCAAGACCAAAGAAAACTAGAACCACAAGAATACATTTTACTACTCCAGAAGATATCCAACTTCCATAACTGCTCCTGTAAGTTGGATTAGTGCCCTCTTGATGCATTCATTGTTGATCTGCGAAGGTTCGATCTTGCGTGCTTCTTTCTTCTTCAAGTGTAAAGAAGTAGACGTTGCTTCCTGGCATCTAGTCTCATGTCTAGCCTCTATTCTAGTACGAGTATCAACAAGTGCACTAGTCTCATCTCTAGCCTCCATGCTAGCTAAAAGTGCTAGAACATCTACTAAATTGCAATCTATCAATATATCGATGTACTCTTCTTCCCAATACCAAAACTTGCATCCATTCTACTCCCTCCATTCCACAATACATGCCTTCTATTTGTCAAAATATAGATGTATCTAGACATGTTTTAGTATATAGGTACATCCATTTTTGGAAAAATGGAAGTCAAGTATTTTGGAATGGAGGGAGTACACAATAAAAATTTGAAGTTAGCACAACTAGTCTAATCCGAGAGCACAACCGAAGATTTGGTCGGGTTCTTCCTCCTTTTGCCGACACGTGGGACATCCAGCATCTAGGTCGTGTCATGCAAGAAAAATAGAGTGGTAGTTGAAGCCACGTGATGTGCATCTTGGGTTAAACTGTAAATAGAATCTTACTACTCTTGAGTAACTCCAAAAGCGGCCACCGAAGATCTTTATTGGATTTGTTTTTCATCATCAGCATGTCAAGGTGAAAGATGTGCAGGTTCAGTGGGTCCTATTGTGTTTTCACAAACATGTGGGACCACATGTGAGAAAATAGACGATGGGCTCCACGCGTTCGCTGGCTAGCTGAGAAGAGAGATAGAGGAGGGCTGAGCACGGACTCCAGGAAATTTGTTCTACATACGTGGATATAGGCTCGATATAGTGGGGTGGCATGGGCCATAACTAGCATTCACGTCTAGCAGTACGGCACACGCCACCCACACGAGTCCCATCCGACACCAATTTTCTTGGAGTCCGTGCTACAGCCATCTCTTCTCCCTCCTGTGTTCTCAGCCATCGCGCGGTGGGCGGGGTGGGGGTTTGCCGATAGTCGGTTTGCTCAACTGCGGCCCACTTGTAAGTGAAAATGCAACACCGCACGCATCCCCCCTTGAGCGGCGTGCCGGATCAACCGTGTGTGGGTGCGACGCGAACACGACAGGTTTTTCCTTTTGAACTCATAACTGGTAAAATTTGGTTCTGCTCCATGGCGCGACTGATAGATAGAAAATAATGATTTTGCCTAGAGTAATGAGAAGTTTGGTTCTGGCTCCGTTCATAAATGGAGTACGTACGAAAATTATGAAGTTGATGCAAAAGGTAAGATAATTACTAGTAGTACCATATACTACTACATGGATTTGTCGGAAAGATAAAAATACATACGGATCCATCAACGACATCCTCACGCCCAAGTGCACCGGGTCACCAACCGACATGTGAGGAGCAGCGATGTTGGTGGCGAGCTCAACGTGCTTCTGAACAATGTCGTCCAAGGTTGCCCTGCGTTACAAGAAGGCCAGCGTCCTATCGTCCTCCTCTTGCATGTAGTAGTCCCTGTGGACGATTTGCGCGTAGACATGGGTGATTATGTCGATTGTGTCTTGCTGCGCTAGGCGCGGCGCGGCGAGCGCGACCTCGAGGTGGACATTCTCCGGCGCGACGGTGGGCAGTCGCAGGGCCACCAGTGCGTCGAAGAGGTTGTCACCATAGTGGCCGCTGAGGGTGGCGGGCATCGCAGAGCCCAGGCGTGTCAGCTGGAGGCGTTCGTCAAAGTCGTCCGCGTGCTTCTTGACGATGGTGAAGTTTTCGTCCAAGCGGCCCCTCGCCCTGGCGGCCTCAAGCAATACCTGGAGACGTTCCTCGGTGCCGGGCCGCAGGCCGGCGTCATGGACCATCTAGCACAGCCGGCTGATGCTCGCGGTCATCGCCTCCATGGGTCTAGCTTAGCTTCTACTAGTCAACTGATCTTGCGATTCGAGTGATCACTCTTGCCCTTGGTTAGCGTTCCTAGGTGCGTAGGATTTCGTACTACTCCTCGGCCCTCTACTGCACCTGCCTTGGGCTATATGATAGGTGGGCCAGCCACCCCTTGGGCCCACATGTCATTCACCCAAATGTAGTTGCAGTAAGTCAATGAAGCTGCGTCCCCCTCCGTGCCGGTGCAGTATAGTCATCTCACCGGACCTCTAGTTGGGGCCAAACGAGAGAAGTTTGATGTTTACTGGTTTATTGGTCCCCTTTGCATTTTGCGCCAAGTTTTGACCTTTGATTTAACTAATAAAATTTTAATGCATGTAAACAAAAATGTTGTGTAAGTCACCTTACGAAAACCAAATAATCTCAAAACACTTAGGCATGGTGCATTAATTCCCTCCTTGTTTCTTATATCATGACATATCAACCAATGAGAGATGTACCCCTCAAAAAAACCAATGAGAGATGTGGGTCGCGCATACTTTAAATGACTTGAGACTACCAAACATGACATGCGGTGTTTAGTTCATTGCATGTAATCCTATTAGTTAGCAAAAAGACATTAAGTTCTCTCGCCGATAGGAATAAAACAATACACCATGTATTTATTTACAGAGGGAGTAGTACATTTTTTGTGACATGCATTACTAGATATTGCTAGTCAAATACTAAAATCCAGATGGACGTGGTAGTACTCCTAAATCCAGACGGTGGTGCTACTAGTACTAGTAGTAGTACTACCAATGTAGTAGGAGTACTAGCACCGTACTACCTGTTGGTCAAATTATTACATGTTGCTCCTCACAGTGAAGTGACAGGACCCTGCGCCGGAGATGACACCTGAGTATAGGCACCGTGTTCGGCATACCATAGTCAGCCTCACCGTCTGCTGTCACTATCATCATGGCTGCAGAGCTAGCCTGCTTACAACTAGCCCTGTTCGACATAATTTCCCGTGCGTAGATGCCCGTGCATTGCACGGAACACCAAGATTGGGGGTGGACGGTGCCGACAGCGGCCATCGCGCCAGATTTTTCCACGGCATTATAGATGTGGTGGGGAGGAGATAAGGCTGATTGTGAGAGACAAGGAGTTGTTTGTAATTAGGGAACAACTGCGGGCACCTTTTTGCAAAAATGGAGAAGTTTGGTTTGTATGCGTCAGATCTAGATCCGACGGCTATTGGTGAAAGATGGGAGGCACAACATCATCACCAACTCAGGACCTCTTTGATTCGTAGGATTTTGAAAATGCAGGAATAGGACACAGCCATATTACAAGTTTGAGACTGATATTACAAATGTTAGGCGTAATGTTGCACCTACGAAGAGGGAATTACTAGGAAGTTTACGTAAGAACTTTCGTTACTTTAGGTGGATGCAACATTATCGTACAAACTAAAATCCATCACCCTGACAAGTGACTAATGGGCAAATAAGTTTTCGAGTCTTTGGCCACTTAATGTTTCAAAAACAAATTCAGCTTCCGCGGAGACTTTGTCATTTAGGCTTAGACGCTTGCGGTGATCAGCACGCCATTCATTGTTGCGCCAGAGAACGCCAAACCTCATTACCTTGAGCACACTTGCCTCCAGAACAAAGAACCTGGCCAATTTAATCTCAGATGTGCTGCCTCGATAGTCAATCAAATCTATTTCTGTAAGATGGAAATCAAGGCATTCGATGAGATTGTTATAGTGCAGCACATTTTTCGCTTTCAGGTCTTTTTGTATCTGCAAAAGAAGAGAACATATTAGAGCAGCTGGCTGTATAAGATTGTCGTTTCATCAAGAGGTACCAATGTCATTCGCTCATACGATAGGGTTGGCTGGCTAGTGATATTCTCTCTCTCTCTCTATGTCTTTATGTTTCCTCTCATTTAACTAGGAGCACGTGAAGATCTTGGGCATTTGTTGCCTTCCACTATGTGGCCGATGCCATATTTCACAAAAGTATGCCACATAATACGCATCGATGTCAAATCAAAAGATTTTGGCACCGCTCTCACGATGTGAGAGAGTTGGCACCGCTGTGCACACAGACCCACATGTATAAACAAATCAATCAAACCAACTACACCAGCCTCTCACTCTCCCAAACAAGTGTTTTTTATTGCCTTAGTCCTCTCTCTCTCCCACACAGTTTTTTTTCATTGCGTGAGTTAATTTGGCATCAGAGAAAAGTAGGTGATCCAGATTGGGGCACCAGGTGAGCAATGGAGGGGCATCGATGCCAAATGCATCACAAGTGAATTTGGCACGTGTTTTGGCCTACATAGCCCACTTTTGTACTCCCTCCATCCCAAAATTCTTGTCTTAAATTTGTCTAAATATGGATGTATCTAGTTACATTTTAGTGTTAGATACATCTGTATCTAAACAAATGTAAGACAGGAATTTTGGGACCGAGGGAATACTACTCGTATTTAGTATAAAAATTTGACCATAGATTTACCTAAGAAAATGCCAATGCATGTCACAAAAAATTACACCATTTTAAATTATGTTCAAATACGAATCCAACGATATAGTTCTTAGTGACATGCATTAACATTTTGTCAGTTATATCTATGGTCAAATTCTGATACTACAAAATTGGAAGAGTAAACCAGGATAGAGGTAGTACTTGCTCTTAGGGTAACCATAGAGTTACTGGAGTAGTCTAAGTTACTTTCCACTATGACTAGCCTAGGCTACTATAGTAGTACAGCATAAAAACGATGCAGGTGATCACGTGAGAAAAAAATACTAAAAACATTTCTTTTGGTGCAATGAGTAGATGTAGTTTTGAACACTACACTTGTCATCGTAAATTTGGGAAAATTACGAAAACATTGAGCTACGTTGTGATTATTGTTTACTAATAGGAAAGAAGTTTCCCCTTGATGAGTAGCTTCTCTGTGCACAGAAAGCATGTAAGGAATCCAACAACTTGATCCAGATTGAGGCCGATAGATTTTAGTGCCAAGATCTTCACTGTGCGCATGGACTGGGTCAAGCTTGTGGGAATCATTTTCTGGAAGACTGTCGTCAATACATCAAGAAGAAATTTAAAAATGTGAATTTCAAGAAGACGGAGAAGAAGATGAGTGATGTACCTGAACGATTACGGATCCAATAAAGAGTTTGGAGAATTTGGCAGACGGGTACACGAACAATGTTAATTTCGGCGCGTCAATGACCTTGATTTTTGTTGGACCTTCTACATCCGATACAAGCAATCTCTCAAGGAAAGGCGCATTCTCAATGACCATAACATGGAGCAGCTATAGTGATCTGTTCCCAATTGATGTCTTGTTGCGGGGCCAGCAAGACATATAAATCCATTGGAGATTCGTCGAGGCGATGTGGAGGCTAATGAACCCGTGGATCTGCTCAAGACGAATGTACTCGAGCGCAGTACAGCTGCGGAGCAGGTGCTCCATAGCCTTCTTCGAGATGACAACGTCGAAAAGGTCGAGCTGCTTGAGTTGAGGGAGAAGAAGGGCGGGCGCGGCATTAATCTGGGGAAGGTAGCAGGAGCTGAAGCTGGCGCGGCACAGCATTGGCGTGAGGCGGAGCGCGGACGGCGGCAGAGAGCGACATCGTCCATCTTCAAAGCTGAGCTCCTCGAGCTGATTTAGGGAGGGGGATAAGAACCACTTGTCGAACTTGGGTTGTACCTTGCAATTGGTACTGAACATACTTATGTCAATGCATCTGGCTGGCTCAGGGTGCGATGAAAGGATCTTGGGGACTGCGGCCATGCGTTTGCAATCCCCGTCACAGAGGCAGCTGTCGACGGCGAGGTTGAGCGGGATGCAGAGCCAGAGGGGGCGCCACCACCGGGAGAGCAGGGCGGTCCGCACGGCAGATTTGGTGGGGAGGAGGCCGATGATGATGAGCAGCGTGTCGTCAGGGAGGCTCCTGATGAAGTCCAGGCTCGCCGGATGCGGTTTTGGCTCGAGCCGCCTCCGCTTGTTGACTGCCTCGCCGTCCATCTCAACCGGCAGCGACGCCGGTGTACACGTGTGCTGGTGTGTGTTGTGTGCTGGGTGTGCGCGAGTGCGTCCTTCTGTGCATGCCTCCGCGCAGTGGTGAATTGTGCGTGAGTGCGTCCTTCACGCGCAAGAGGTGTGTCCTCAATGCACCCTCAATTTACTAGCGAGCGGGGTGCTACCCCGAGTGGTTTCAACTTAGTTTACTTCCCCGCGTGTCAGATGGGCCTCTAGTTTACTTATTTTCACCCACTGCCACATGGGCTAGCACACGAAGATATTGAACACGAGCTGACAAGGCAGCATGTGGACTGGTTGACCGGTCAACTAAACAATATATGGAGCTATACGCTGACACAGTGAGCATATAATCCGTCGATATAGAGAGTTGGAGTGAGAGGGGAGGCCCGTGAGAGATAGCAGAGAGAGAGGGAGAAAGAGCTACTCCCTCCGTGCGATAATGTAGTTCCAAAATTTTTTTTAAAGTCAAACTTTTGAAACTGTGACCAAGTTTATAAAGAAATTACTTATATCTACAATACCAAAGATAAATGATAGTATGAAGTAAGTACATGTTGTGATGGATCTAATGATCGTTCCAGATGTAAATGTTTTTCTCCACATATACCTGGTCAAACTTTTCTGAGGTTTGAATTTTCAAAACATCCATATGCTTATGTACGTGATAGAGTCCCTAACTAGAGAGAGAGAGAGAGAGACAGAGAAATAGAAAGAGTGAGTGAAAAAAGTGTGTGTGCGTGTGTGAAAGAGACATGGACAACACACGACAAAGGTAGAGAAAAAGCATGTGTGTCTTATGCAAACATATCACACATGCATCTTTGACAACGGAGGCAAGGTGAGGAGATAGTGTGTGGTTGTTTGGAACCGAAAGAGCAAGACCCCTAGCATGTGGCCAAGAGGGGTCTGACAAACATGGGAGAGAGGTTGAGAGAGACGTACGGAGAAAATGCAGACATGTGGAGGAGAGAGTGTATGTTTGTCATAGAGAGATCCCCCGGAGATCGTGATGGGACTACATGGGTGGGAGATCAAGTGACAAGGTGTGTGCGCGATAGAATATGCCCTGAGAGATATCGAGATAGACGTATTGATGGAAGGGGACAATACGTGTGTTCCTGATGGCTAGTAAGAGATAATGATACTTAGGAGGGGGGGAGTGCTTGCGCCTATGATGGAGTGAGGGATTATGGTACTTAGGGGGGTGCGTGTCACATGGAGAGAGAACAAGGGCGGAGAGTGTTGGATGTGTCTATATGTATAGCGCGAGAGAGACATGTGTATGTGTGAACCATGGAGATATAAGGTCAGTTTAGCTTGCGTCCTAAGCATCTTTTGCCTTGCCCGGGGTTGTGGTTGGATTTCATGCATGCTTGTTTGGTTTCTACCTATGAAAAATAAAGCCTACCTAGCCTGGATTCCCTTGCACTTTAATTAGCCTGGCTGGACTCCGGACACTGCAAGTAGCTTGGCCCAGGCGACCGATTTCGAACGCCTGGCTGTGCCTGGTCGTGTGGCCACGAGGCTAACAGCAACCTAGATGGATATTAGCATTAAATAATTGCTGCATGGATTCATTGATGGGATGTTGATGCTTTGCCTGGACCAGGCACAAACCAAACACTTCAGCACCACATAAACCTAGCCAGGCAGAAATATTTTACATCTCACGTCCACACCAGGCAGTACTGGCCATCAAGGCGAGCTCGATTGGCCGTGGACGAGGCCTTATCTCAGGATCTGAGCTCGATTGGTGCATCTTGATCTCCAGGAGAGTGCGAGGACAATGCATAAGTCCATCTCCAATGGCTATCGAGCCATGCGACCTCCCGCCACCATATATCATCACCAGCTCCGAATCAAATTGCCCACTCGGGTTAAAGTCCTCCCCTTTCCTCGCCTTCCCCTCATCTCTGTACCTCACGAGCTTGTTGTGGGAGGAGATGTTGGTGAAGTTCTCTGGATGATAGAGGTCAGACGCAGAGAATGCCTTGGCCTTCTTGTACAGGGCAGTATGGGCCGTGGCATAGAGGTCGAACACCTCTGGCACCAGTGACATTTTGTATCCCGCCTAAAAGAGAGGAACATAGTATTAGTAATTAAAGGGCTCAAGCTAGCATGAGAGAATGAATTGCATGAATCATGAAGCAAACCACATACCTAGTTCCACCCGTATTGAGATAAGTTGACGCTGCCTTGACAGTGTGGCACACCTCTCATTTGGGCACGCTTGTTCTTGGCATTGTTGTGGACGACTAGCCATGCGTCTGAGCACCACTCATCCACCAATGCCTCCTAACAACCCATATTATCTGCACACCATCTCGGGAGCACCTAAGTTAGTAAAGAGAAAGTTGAGCGCTACACCTATGAATCAAATCAACGAAACTAAGAACAATGCCTTAAGAATATAGGCAATTACCTTCATGTACTCCTCCTTCTTCAGAAACTTTCAGCGACACTTCTTCTTGGGCTTCTGAACACCACTCGAGGTGAAGTAGTATCAAATAGCCTACACTCGAGCCTCGTGTCGTAAGGTTTGTAGTAGGTGCCTGCACTCGGCATCGATAACCCGTGGACAGGCCTCCTCGTATCCCTCCTCACACATGTAGAAGGTCTGCAATCAAATGAGACAACATTGATTAGTACAATAACGAAGCTTATTCGAAGATTTTTAATTGTGTTAAGGAGAAATTAACCAAAACATTCTGATCACCATGTTGACCCTCGTGTGGCACAAGACACCGGCAATCATCTCCTCCGGCGGGGCCGGGGTAGCCATGTAGTGCGCCCAGCTCAATCCTAGCTCTGGAAGCTAACCCTCAGCAAGCAATGTGACAAACCCCGGGAAGTTTTGTCGGCAAATCACACCAAGGTCTTGGTTGGGCCTGCGGAGATCCTGAGCGTGGTCCTAACCGCTACATTATGAAAAGGCCAACGCATTAGATATTTGAAGAAACATGATGGCAAAAGGTACAAAAACAGTAAATGCACTTACCTCTCCCTATTAGGCCAAATCATCCACCTCTACTCGTGGGTCATCGGCAGGGACGAGAGCCATATACTACCATGCTGGTAGACGGTGCCCCCCTCAACCACCTCGCCCTTGCCGCTATTAGAAAACTGATGCCCGCCACCATTAGCATGGCCACTCGGCCCCTCAGGCAGATACTGCCAGGTACCCCATCCAGACGTCTCCTTGGACGTCGCCTGGTCCGGAGTCACGTCGGCCAAAGTGTCCTGGCCCAAAGTCTCGTGGGCCGAAGGCCTGTCGAGCCGAGGCTCGTGGACCGGAGTCCATGTAGCCTCCTCCTCACAACTGTCCCTCCTAGCAGTCGTGTGCTCGGGTGACTCAGCTAGGGGTGGTGGCGAGGAAGGCGTAGGATCCTGCCTACCTCTCCCGCGGCCACGTCCTGATCTACCTCCTCTCTTCTTCGCTCCCCGACCTCCTCCCGTTGTGGGCACTGAAGCAGACAAAGAACCGCCTGCCGGTGTCCCCAAACTATTTAACAACGCTCTTTGGAGAGGTGTGGGTGGAATGGAAGAACCCCGCCAACCACGCTCCGGAACCGCGCCCACAATATTTCAACACCTGTCATGACAAAAGAGTAAACGGAATTAGTACAACATAAAAAAATTGAATACCGACATGAATTATAAAATGTATATTCATCAGATAATAGGTAAAGATAGGTCCATCAGCATGTATATTCATCAGTTAATCTAGTTTGTCAATTTTGAAACTTCAAACAACCAAACTAAGTCATGACAAAAGAACCTCGGCCATCGACCCCTCAACCCCTCAGCGACCCTCGACCCTCGGCGATGAGGATTAGAAGCCAAGTTTTCAAACTTTGAGCAGCCAAACTAACAAAAAAATCAAGACACAGAAAGATAAATGAAAGATTAAATAGTACATAGTGAGTGATTGTGCAACTAGGAAGATTTTCTGTACCAGCTTTTTTAATGAATTGGAGAGGATGATGTCGAAGAAGTCGAGAGACACCAATGGCTTTCGAGTTCTTCACCATCATCCTCTCAAATTCGTTAAAAAAGTTGTTACAGAATATCATCCTAGTTGCACAACCCCTCACTACGTATTGTTTCGTCTTTGGTTTCTCTTTCTATGCTTTGAATTTTTGTCATGGATCAGTTTGGGTGTTTCAAGTTTCAACACTTGGCTTTTAATCCTTGGTGATCATAGACACCTCGACCCTCGAACCCTCAACCCCTCGACCCCTGACCTCTCAGCAATACTTGACCCTTGACCGCTTGACGGTCATGTTGAATAGCTTCACCATGAGCATGGTGCGGCTGTTGTCGTAGCTTAAGATGTGAACGTGCCCGAGCTGAAGGTCATCAGCGCAGGTGAACTGCTTCCACCCGTTCTTCGCGCACGGATGGAAGTAGTTCACCCACGCTGATGACATTCAGCTCGGGGACGTCCTCATCTTAAGCTATGACACCAGTCGGTCGGCACTCGGACTAGAAGATCCTCGACCATCGACACCTCGACCCTCGACCCCTGACCACTCGGCAATCCTCGACCCTCGACCCCTCGTTGGTCCTGTCGAACACCTTCACTGTGAGCATGGTGTGGCTGTTGTTGTAGCTTAAGATGCGGATGTGCCCAGAGCTAAAGGTCATCAGCGCGGGCGAACTGCTTCCATCAGTTCTTTGCAAACGTATGGAAGAAGTTCACCCACGCTCATGCCATTCATCTCGGGGTGTCCTCATCTTAAAATACGACACCACTCGGACCTGAAGATCCTCGCCCATCGACCCCTCGACCCTCGACCCCTCGCTCCTCGACCACTCCACCCCTCGGCGACCCTCAACTCGTGACCCATCGGCGACCCTCGACTCCTCGACCCTTGACCTCTTGGCAATCCTTGACCCTCGACCCCTCGATGACCCTCAACCCCTCGACCCCTCGGCGACCCTTGACCCCTCAGCCATCCTTGACCCTTAACCCCTCGGCAGTCCTATCAAACACCTTCACTTTGAGCATGGTGTAGCTGTTGTTGTAGCTTAAGATGCGGACGTGCCCGAGCTGAAGGTCATCTCTGCGGGCGAACTGCTTCTATCTGTTCTTCGATCACGGATGCAACAAGTCAACCTTCAGCTCTGGGATGTCCCGATCTTAAGCTATGACACTAGTCAGTTAGCAGTTGAACCGGAAGTCCTTGAGCATCAACACCTCGACCCTCGACCCCTCGCCCCTCGACCCTTCGGCGACCGGCGATCCTCGACCTTCTGCCCCGACCATCGACCCCTTGGCGACCGGCGATCCTCGACCAGGTTCCGTCGGTGCCGACGCACTCCTAACCTCGACCAGGTTCCTTCAGCACCGACGCACCCCTAACCTCCTCTTCTTCTTCCTCTTCTTCTTCTTCTTCTTCTTCTTCTTCTTCTTCTTCTTCTTCTTCTTCTTCTTCTTCTTCTTCCTCTTCCTCTTCCTCTTCTTCCTCTTCTTCTTCTTCCACTTCCTCTTCCTCTTCCTCTTCCTCTTCCTCTTCTTCTTCCTCTTCTTCTTCTTCTTCTTCT